>NW_022987641.1:4660839-4685055 GCF_902827165.1 Trematomus bernacchii
GTGTTCTGTGCCTGTACTGTGACATGTCTCCATGCTTTCATGTTCATAAAGCTCTTTATTTTTCTCATACACCTCTTTTCACCCTCTGTCTGAAACCAGAGCCCAGTCTGCTCTGATTGGTTAGCTGGCCAGCTCTGTTGTGATTGGTCAACCACTTAGAAGTGTCCCGCCCCTTAGCCAATCACGTATAATGTGTTCGGAGTGCTAGCCAATAGGTGCGCTAGTGTTACATAGTGATGTCACTATGTTCAGGAAGTAATAACGGAGTCCAATAGAGCGATTCAGGAAGGGGGGGGGGGGGGGGGGGGGGTAGAATGTGGGAGAGAAGGACATTTCAGATTTTGGCCGTAGCTAACCATTTACATCCACTAAAACCTATATAACACACTACAGGAAAGGCAACCCTCCCCCAAAAAGCACAATAGGGCCCCTTTAATAAGTATTTGCAGTATGTTTGACTACCTGAAGGCAGTGCAGTAAATACTCATTCAATTGCTTTCTGGGAAATAGTTTTTGGGCAACCTGTTTGGAGTTAATAAAATAAATTAAAACCTACACTTTTGGCATCATCATGAAAACACAAGTATACTCATTTTATTTCAGTTTGACTACTTTTATGCAAAATAAATAAAAGATGCACCATGCAGGGAATATGGAGAAGGCCTTGAAATGGCTGTATAGTCTCTAATGTTGGGAAATATAATCAAGATATTTATACAAACTAAATGAACTTGGACTCATCACCTCAACATCCTCACAACAGCCCTGCATACCAACATCAAAAAAGCACATTTAGTAGTTTTCCACTGCCAAAAGGTCCAACAGGGCATCAGAGTTTTTATGATGCATCCCGATGATCATAACAAAAAGACATCTCTTTTTCCACATTTGACAAGTCAGAGGATGGTAATACTGCTGGCACCAAAGGATTTAGCCTTTAAAAGAAATCAGCTTCTGCACAGTTTGAGTGTTTATTCATGAACACATCTTGTTTATCTTTGTTTACGCTGTAAGCTGGCAGGGTTTCAATATCTGGATGTAAAGATCCTTCCAGTCGGTAAAAAGGCTGAGCTGATGGCAGCTTGTGTGTGTGTTGGGTGGCTTGTGTGCGCATTTTAACGGGACGAGATAAAAAGAGATAATAGGAGGAATTAATACGTAGCTGCAAATGGCAATAGAGAAATACATCTGCAAAATGCTTGTAAAACTGAGGAATAAAATGAGCAACATATCTCTTAGTTTGATTAAAATAGTTGATATGCTTATTATAGTTTATTACAATCTGTTTATTTTTTTATGCACCTATTTTCCTATTCCTGCAATTTTTTATCTAATGCACTATTTGATGTCTTTTCTTGTTTAGCATATTGAGTCAAATGTTGCATGGTGAGTCAAAACTAAGCTGTAGTTATTGTGCATATGACATTTTATAATCCCTTTTTTGATGTGTAGCTTCCAAAGTGAACAACAAAAAGGAATCTGTAACTCAATGCGTGTTTGTGTGTGTGTGTGTGTGTGTGTGTTAGAGAAAGTAGTGATGAATCGCCACTACTCCACCTTCCAATGAGTGCACCGTCAGTGTTTGTCACAATGCTACCCCGGCAGTATGGTCTCTGGTACTTACGCCTACTCTCATAGATTGCCCTGGACTTCTCATAAAGGTCAAAGGGGTCGGGTTTAGCCAGGGCCTCGGAGGCTGAGTCTGGGACCGAGGCCCTGTGAAGATGGTGTGTTGGGAAGGGGGCGTTGTGGGGGATAACTGGGGCTGACAGGCTGGTCTGAGCGGGGCTGCCCTGGCCCTGCTGGGACTCCCACTGCTCCAGCACCTGCAAAGCACAGCGGCATGATGGGTAAATGTTTCACTACCAACTTCCCCCTTTGTAACACAAGGTTTTAGCTCGGTGACTTTGATTACAACACTAAAAACTTAGTTAGCTTTATGACTTCATGACCGTTTGCTAATCCCCACCACTCTTAGCTATACCGTTACTCCTCCTGTCAAACCTTCTCTTCTCACAAAGCACACGAGCAGTTTAAGATGGTCGCCGATCTACTCAGAATTTGCATTGTATTTAGATTTTTCATGACAGACAAAAGGTATACAGAAGCAGGATCCTCACTTTAAGCTGTATGCCAACGCTAAATATAGCAAGATTGTTGAAAAATGAATTATCTAGTTTTCAGCAGATTTGTTTAAAAATGAATAGCCTTTGAAAAGGACTTTTAATATTCACCAGGCTTCATACAGTACATCATGAAATGCTAAATAATTGAGGCTAAATCATGCAGGGGAAATATCACCATCCTCACCAGCTGACGACACAGAAGCCGCATTGCTCTTGTGTACAGCTAGTTAGCTCTAGTGTATTATTATTTATTTAAAATCTCATTTTAATATAATTATGGATGATTTAGATGCTCATTATAGAATATCATATTTGACATGCAACACAGTGCATTATAATGAATGTAGTACATGTATTTCTGACTGGAAAAGGGGATTTGTAAATGAGTAAATGGACGGCATGTACAGGCAGCACTGTGAGTTCGTAAGCTAATTACATGTCCTTCGCCTGTTGAAATGAATAACACCAGGTTAGCTAATCAAGTTAGCCAGGCATGCTAACGTTTATTTGATCTTTAAGCCAATAAACACATTGTTCAATACAATTCTTAGCTTTGTTTGTGCCTGTTTTTCAAACTGGCACAAACAACTTATTGTCCCATTATTGTTTTGGAAATGAAGAGAAAGCTTGACAGGCTGCATAGTTATGAACGCTAAGCTATGATTGGACAAACTAGACATTGGGGGGGTGGGGTTTAGCAAACAGTCAATTCATGTTCAACAGGTGGTAAGTCAGAAAGTTAGTTAGGTTAGTTCTTGAAATAAGCAGCTTTTAAATCCCAGGGTATATGGAGGATGTGTGTATGGAGAGGAAAACATATATAATAAGGTGAAAAACAGATAAATCTGACCTTCATTTGGCTGTGAATTAGAGGATGACAGCATGATGTTCATATGATCCTACTGGCCAGTGAATTGGCATTTCTGTTTTATAAGGTGATAATAATTGTATTTTATATCCAATCGACATTTCTTTAATCCAGAAACACATTGGTTAATGTGCTGCCGAGTGTTTGAGGTGACACTGGCAGTTTTGACAACACCAGTCACTCAGTGTCAGTCTCGATGTGTCAGATAAGTCAGGCCGCTCGAGTCACAGCCTGACACAAAGCAGATATAGCCAAGATGTCAGAAAGTGTGAGAGACGGATCCGGAGGGAGCCACGGCCTTTTTGAAAGTGAGACGGCGAGACAGGCTGCATATGGCTCGCTTTGATATTGAGAATTGTAGGGCTTCTGGTTCAAGATGTACCGAGAACAAATAGACTCTTCATAAAAGCTCCAGGACGGAATCAAAAGTGTTTCCTCTCTTTGTGGTTTCTTTGGAGTCTGCTATTGATGTGAAGCACGTCTGCACTGCGCAGGCTGCTGAGACGGGGGACCTTGTTAAGGCTGAGATTAGACTCCTGCATCTCTCTTTCCCCCTTCAATACATGTCTTTGTGTTTGATTAAGACTGTTGAGGCAGGAACACTTCAGCTGTAATCTAGCTGGTCAGATCAATGGAGGACACTGCAGGCAGGTCTCCTTTATAAGACAACATTATAGGATAGAGACACCTGCTCATGCTCCGACGCTAAGTGACTAGATTTGACTGACAAACTTGATAAGCTCATTTGCAAATACAAACTCTGGGGAGCGGCAGGCGGAGCTCAACTGTAGGTCGATATGACAATTAGGCGATTCCCTGTCTTCCCTTATTAGTCAAATTATTCCATATTTCATTCTCAGAGCTGCAGAAGTGTTCTTGTAACAAATGATACCCAATTAAACTGAGAGTGAACTCTGGTGTGCGTGGGGTAGAGCAGCGGGGGGAGAGGGGCCGGGCGGGATGAGGCGGGGCAGCTAACAAATGAACACTGGGGGGGTGAAGAGAGACAGAGAGAGAGAGATGTGAACAGACAAGACGGAGAGAGAGGCTCTGCATGCCGTCTGCAACTTTGTGACTTTCAAAGCTTTTCCCCTCAGTGCCCAGAATTACAATTATTCTGAGGGAGATACAAAAATAATCAGGGAGCAGGAAGGGTGAGGAGAATTTGAGGTGCGTTGAAATGTACACGATGAATGTTTAAGGTGTTGTAAGTTAAATAGTGGAGTGGGGACAACATGAGCCGAGGTCAAGAACTGCTCAGCGCTGGGAGGACGTCCACGCATGAAATGGATTACACACACAGCCGCACAGAGAGAAACAAAGAAAGATGGGTGCGTGTGCAGGCATGTGAGTGTGACAAACACACAGAGACAAAGGGAATCTGATCTAAGAGGATGTCGGGTGGATAGAGTTTGTAGCGTGCCCACAGGGACAGCAGATGATACTATAGTCGAGTATTTATGGTGGCAGCAGAAGAGGCCGGATGCAAGTTCGCAGAAAGGCAACATGAGGGTTTTGAGCTAACAGCCAGGGGGGGGGGAGTGTGGGCCACTATGACAGCGGTTATAAGAAGAGGATAAAAGAGGGATGAATGTATATGGGTCATGCCAAAGCAGTTAGCACAGAGGCTTAGCAGAACTTTAGCTGTAGCATTATTCAATTGCCCTCAGAGCTGGTGACCCTGATGGCACTGACTCGGGTTATAAATTAGCCTAAGACTCCCGGGATCAGGACATGTGATGTTTTGAGGCGGACACTTGACCTTTTTTGAATCCTGTGACGATAAAGAGGAATATTAAGGGCTTAGCTATTGTAAAAGGCATGGACACATAGTGGATCCTCAGTGGAGTTAGTACAGCGAGGGAGGGAGTGACAAGCCATTAAGACATCTTACAAATGAGTCAAATAAAGAGATTACGGTCTGATTAGGACATATGTTATGCATACTGCAGCCATTTGAAGTTAGAATTGTTTATTAATGATTAAGAAGCAGACCAGTCTGAGTTTTGGGGGCTGGTGGATGTTACCTGCTTGGGGGTCTTCCAGGGTGAATAGTGACCTGCAATGTTGAGAGAACAAAAAAGTGCTTTAGACTGAAAAAGATGGATGAATAGATCATGAGAAGCGTGGTTTAATTTGAGCAGCAAAAGCCCATTTCAGTTGGTTTATGGGGATTACAAGATGAATTAAAAAAACGTTATCAACATAATTACAGATAAACCAAAAGAAAATAAGAATAGGATGAGGAAATGACAAAGGAAAAACATAATGGATTTAAACGGCGTAGAAGGATGAAGCAGAAGATAGCAAGTAGATATCTTTAAGGCACCAAGAGATGGCGAAGTTAGAAAGATAACAATGTAGAAAAGACACGGTATGATCGTTTGAGATGTCATTGTTAAGATGATCGTGAATAACATGACAAACAGTGATCGACAGGTGGCATTGATGATATGGAGGAAAGACTTTAAAAGCAGCGATGATGTCATCTTTTCCGACAGGGGTAAGAGTTATTTTGGGATTTATATTAAAGAGATGTTTTCTATTAGTAAAGAAGAAAATCACCAAAATGAATATCATGATATTAAAAACAAATGTTTTGGCAACTAGGGGGAAGCAGCTCACAGTATTATTGATCCTTTAAGTCCACCCATTGCACTCCTGTAATATTGATGACGATGGACGGTTTATTAAATGTACAAATTTGGCCCAAATGTTCGCTATGTCAGATTTTGTGTGTGTTATGCTAGTAACGTTGAATGTTTCCTTTTGACCCCAAAAAGGGCTGAATAATGAAGACAATTGAACCTAACCGTGAAATAACAACTTCCGGGTTCATCACGGGATGCAATTGAGCGCAAGCATACTTTTTCCTGAAGATATTCAAAAAGAGAAATCTGTAAATCCCTTGAAACAAACTGACTCGAGTGACATCACTTGAGGTAGTAGTACCAACAAAAACCTGTAAACAGACTTCGATTAAACGGGTTCATTTGAGCGTTTACTAGTATACTAATGAGAGCAGTAGGAAAACAAGGGGGAAAGGGTGTCATGTGATCCATTTGTTTATGAAAATATCAGCTCTCACAAGCTGGTTATTTGTTTTGACCAAAATAAGCATTTGTGGGTATGCTTTATTGTCACTGCTTAAAAAGTGGGTTTTGAAAATGGAACCACTTTCACTTAAGAAGGTTCAGGATGACTGTACCTCACAATAAAGTGCTTTCCGTTTGTCATAGAGAGCAGCAAGGTAAAGGCCACATACTCTCATTTGATTTTCCCATTCATCTTGCATTGACCTTTAAAAACACATTTGTTGTTTACAACATTGTTCAAGCACAACACCCAGAAATCTAACTGGGTTGATGAAAGAAAACAATCAGTAGAAACAACAACAGCAGCAGCTGACATTAGTACATGCACGCACAAACACAGAGTAATGAAACATATGCTGCAGCTGTTTTTATAGTCAAAGTCACAGGAGCATGTAAAACACGAGGCACACACTCCGTCTCCGTGAATCAATTTCACTTCTTCCTGTCTTTCAAGTGCTGCCACAGTCTGGGAAGCTTACGCAAACAAACGGATCAAATTATGGGGTGAATGCTCCAAATACGCGTTCATGGTGTTGCCGTGGCGAGACTCCAATCACACAGTAAAAACATTTGTCTCACTGAGCCGCCGGTGGAATAACAACAACATTAACAATAGCAACACAAAGACATTCAGCAATGTTTTTCCATTCAGCTTCTCAGTCAACAAAAGAGACAAATAAGATTTCAATTCAAGAGGATTTTTGCTTGAATGAAAGCCCTCCCAAGCAGGAAGAGAAGCAACAACAGAGCAGCTCCCAGAGTGTGTGACAGCACCCTGAGCGATGTGCACAGACAGAGAGGAGGAGCTCTACAGGCATCACTGACCGAGGTGATCCTCAGGGTAGAGCTGCTGTTAACTCAGGCGTGCCAGACATTTACTTGGACGAGGGTGGCAGAATGCCCCATGGGTAAAAGTTAGAAGTGTAAAGAGACTGAAGGAGAGACTAACGGTCGAATAGGCTTTTTTTTGCTTCGGAAGATTCCCTAATGTAGTGAAATGACTTGGAAGTACTTGTAAGTTGCAGCCATGATAAGAGCTGTTTAGATTCTCTAGGTGATAGGGAAGGAGCTTCAATGTTCACAAAATACTGTCCCACAATTCCATGGGCCCAAACATTCAAAGTGATGCACCATTAGGCCATTCATAGAAAATACAGATCCAGACCAACGATGCTAATCATGAACGTTTCCGGTGCTTATTGAGGATGTTTCCTCTTATGCAGTAGGCTGTCTTACCGAAGCGCTTATACGTTTTGAACAAGATGTTAAACCAAAACACGAACTTCGGACGTAACTGTTCAAATAAAGTCATCAAGTTTTACAGAGTTGTGTGTTGTTATCTTGAGACAACCTATCAAGTAATGCATGTATTGCATAAGATGTTATTTATTTAAAATCGAGGGCACCTGATTTGTTGTGGCTATTCGACCGCAGCCTGAGAGAAAGAGCGAGAGAGTGAAAGGAGCTGTCCGTGGTGCTGAAAGTCTTCGATGAGTGTTATCCTTTTGTAAGACCAGGAGGGGTGAGTATCTCGCTTACTCAAGCCCCCTAATAAGAAGAGACAAGTCTCTAAGTTCATAGAGAGTGTTTGTGTATCTTTGTTTCCCCCCCCCCCCACCTCAGCCCTTAGCAGGTTATAATGGCTGTGATTGGTTAAGGGCGGTCCCTGCTTTCAATTTCTGCCCCTAACTCCAATTAAAGAGGTTTTTACTGGGGAATGTTTCCAGATAGCTTTTGTGCTCCGCTTGTGCCAAAGAACAAAACAGAATTGCATACACTTACAACCATTTGACACACGTAAAGCTTCATTTGTTCACGGATTGAAAATCACAATCTCCTTAATTTCAATGGGAGGATAATACTAGACCTTCAATTATTCAAATGAGCCTATGCTAACACTAGAATCGATGGGACTGTGCATGAATCCTCTATCTCTATTTCATGAGGGAGGCTGGCAGCGTCAAATAACATCCATAGCAGAAAACCGATTCTATCCACTTCGATTCAAATGCCCGTTCCATGTTAGCCCAATGTGATCAAAAAACACATTGTCATTGTCACTGTGTGCAAACCAAATTATTTAGCAAGGCACACGATGGAATACGCATGATATTAAAGCTCAAAATAGCACAATGGATTAGACCACGCTCACGCAATCACCGGGTAATCACTATATGTCATTAAAACTCAAATAAGAGCGCTTGATTTGCTACTGCTCCCACACGCAGGGAGGAGACGCAGAAGTTGCTGCTTTGATTTTATTTTAATGGCAGCGAGGGCAAACACAATTAGCTTTGTTTAACCCTTTCTGCTATGATCTAATCTCCGCATGTCATCCATCATGCTCCAGGCTCCTTGGCTGTCTCCCTGGAGGCGACCGGACGGGTATCGATCCCCGACTGGCAGCTCCTCAGGTTTGCCGGGGAAAGAGCTGTAAGTGTGAACATGGCCGACAGTCTGTGGTGCACTGGCAGGGAGCCGAAGTCATCACTCTCCTGCTATCTCCTCCCTTTCCATTTCTCTCTTCTTTGTTTCCAACTATTCTATCTTGCACGAACACTTCCGATGAATCACTGTCTCGTTACACAGCGATTCCCTGGGAGGCTGGAGGAGGCTCACTGAATCAAAACCCTCCTTCTTCTTTTCTTCCTCTACAAAGCAGACCTTCACCTCAGAGCGACCTCTGGTCCTACACACGACCAATCTGAGGTCAAAGCAGGCCGCTGATACATAAGGTGCATTTTACTCACGATGCTACTAGAAAGGGGAGTCTATGCAAGTGTGCAAAATGCAGCCTTGGGATGTATGTGATAAAGAGGTGTTCCTGGCTGGTGTGTAGGTGTGTGAATCAAACCATGTGGCTCTTGTGAGTGTGTAGGCAGGCGGCAGTGAGGGAGGATGTTAGCGGAAAGCTAAATGAACGAGCACAAAGTCTCGGCTCAGCTAATTACAGCCCTGTGTGTCTGCTGGTGTGGCACAGCCCGTTACTGGTCCAGATAGCAACTAATGAGGCACACACACACACACACACACACACACACACACACACACACACACACACACACACACACACACACACACACACACACACACACACACACACACACACACACACACACACACAACACACACACACACACACACACACACACACACACACACACACACACACACACACACACACACACACACACACACACACACACACACACACACACACACACACACACACACACACACACACACACACACACACACACACACACACACACACACACACACACACACACACACACACACACACACACACACACACACACACACACACACACACACGACACAGTGCCAATTTGTCGGGCAAAAAACGTTTCAGGACTGAAACTCAAATTGAAGGCATGGCTAAATATCATAACTATATTACAAATGGGGGGCTTTCAAGCTGGTGTGGCTGAGATGACAGGATGGTTTGATCCTGAATGGCTCATTGTTTGGACGGTGAACTGGCCGTCAGCTTGACAGTCATGCCTCTCCTTGCATGGCGAGTTCTTTGGGAGTCATGACACATGCCAGGGGGAAGACAGTTCAAAACTAAAGAAATTGTATCCACATCTTTAGGATACCACAGCATACTTTTTTTGTGGATTACACTTATTTGCCTTCTTCTCGAGAGGTATTTGAGACAATCGATAGCATTCTTAGCTTAAGGATGGAGGAGGGGGAAACAGTTAGCCAGGCTCTTCACAAAATAACTTCACCAATAAACACGCGTTTATAAAAAACAGGTTATTTCTTTCTGTCTGTCTTCTCTGGCAATATTATTGAGAAACGTTTATGTTGTTTCTTCCCCAAAATCTTCCACAAAGCCTCTGCCCTGTTTGAATCTTTTAAGCAAGAGAGCAGATCTCATGTGAGGATGGTGACAAAGACTGTAAAAGAAAGAGCATACCACTTTTCTTCATGATTGTCTTTGTGGTTGATGATGATTATAACTGTGTCTCAGAGTGCTGGTGGTAATGATTTATTAATGCCTAAAAGCAACATGTAGTCTGCATTACAACAAAAACCTGCTGCAGCTCTCTTCGGCTCTCTACTGTGTCCATGACAACATCAAAGTAAGCAAGACGGGCGGGCCAACTCTCTCCGTTTTTAATTCATTTTCTGTTTAAACATCACTTCTGAATCCATTTCCAAATGTCTCTCGTCCTTTTGTTGAGACCTGTAATTATGATGAAGCTCAATCTGAGAACCTTTTTCGCCTCCAACCCTTTGTGATCCCTGATGCTGGACATTTGGAGTGTATCGTCATAGCAACAGCTCCCAAAAAATAGCCATAACAGTATTGTTGGGTAGTGGGAGTAATGGCGGCGCTATTGCTGTCAAAACCTCCTTTACTCCTTGAGACCAGATGCAAACCGCCATTCAAAATAAAAACTCTGTCATGCAGGAATACGCACATTGGCACACTTTGAAACTTAGTCAGCGCTCCTTCAATCCTACGCTTCAGATTGCGTTTTCAGTGAAAGCGATGAGAAATGCTCGCTCCCTGAACTCACAAGTCGGAGGAGACAGTGCCAAAGAAATGAACGTAACAGTTGTTTGGATTTAAGTGGGTCGCCTCTATCTGTGCTACACTGACCAATGAGCACAAGCACTTAAAAGCCAGCTCAATTAGCCTGTGTGGCCAGAATCCAGTGGTCTAAAGGAGCGGGCCAAATGGGGGTCTGCTAAGAGCGGCAACATCATTCCAGCAGCATGGTGACGGTTTTATTACAATGGGTAATAGCTCGGCTAAACGCTCCAAGCTGCCCCTTTCTGAGGAAGTTGGGTGTGAAAAGAGAATGGGCTGCAACTCAAACCTCACCGTGGAGGCAGTGTGCACTCTAATGTGCTGTATTATGGTGCTGAAAAGGGTTGTTTATGTGGGCATAATGACCGCAGGACAACTTATCTGACCGTAGTGAAGGAAGCAACTGCACCAAAATCCAAATCTCTACTGGAATAACTAACAGTTATTCTACATCAATTATTCATTAGATTGTCTTACAGATTAGGGGACTGTTGAGACTATTTAGGGTTTGAAAGTACAAAATAATGACCAATGTGACATTTATAGGGGAGTTATAGGGAGGGAATACTCAATTATAAGATTTGTTGTAAATGAATATCCTGTTAGTTGACAGTTATAACAATGAATGGTTTAACAATACTAAGACACAAGTAGGGGGTTGAAGAAACTACCTATTGTAGTACCATTATCTTCATGGGTCTGCAGCCTAAACCAAACATTTCCATAATAATCCAGTGAGGTTCAACTGTAAATTGATGTTCCCTCCTCGATTAAACAACCCTCAAAAATATGTAAAAATCACAGAAAAGAAACATGAACATTTCTCTCTTTTCATCTAATAACTCGTTCATCCCTTGTCGAGGTCCTGACTCTCGAGTTGGGAACCACTGCTCAAATCAACACGCTCAAAACGTACTGTATTAACATTTTAGAGTGTGTGGGAAGGAGGGACAACTAAAGCGGGGAAAGTCTACAAAGTTAACACCACAAGACCTTAACAAACAAAACAGCAAAACATTTAAGACACGTTTTTCTCCTTAGTCCCACTGTCCTTGTTATCTCCGTCATGAAGGGAACAGTTAGCAGAGAGAAATGACAAAGCCTTTATAGCGACTGTTTTTCACCCAGGAGGAGCTGAAGTCTTAATGAGCTGAAAGTCTCACAGTGTTCATCTGGTTAAATACCCAAATCCACCCACCCAGATGGCACGTTGTCTTAGATTGGATTCATCTTTTACACACGCTAGTCTCATAGTCATAGTCAGTCAGGGTGGCACGGACGTTTTTTTTCCCACCTCGAGCACCCACAGCTTGTCGAGTCACAGAAAATCAACAGAAACAGATGTGACACAGCACCCTGGCGTATTGCTACACATTGGAGCAAAGCTATATCCAGTTTTGGAATAATGAGACGGAAAATAGCACGTAAATAGAGCTGCCACGTTCTCCTCGGGCCAACAGGTTGCTTTTTAGATGGGAGCGCTTGTTTCAACCTTCTAAAGCTTTCCAAAGCCCGGACAGATGGTGGGAGCGCTTCATCGCAGATGGGAGATGTAAGAGTGTGTTTTGTGGGGAGTGTGTTGACAGATTGGGGATATTTGAGGTGGTGGCGCAAGATCTTTGACCCCTCCCATGTGTGTGCACTTTTCTTTTTGCTGCTGCTTTTGATTAAATCACATACATATGAATATCTTAAACTGCACTGTCACTTTTATTTTTGTATTTTATACCTGTTTTAATATATTCTAGCTTTTCCCTTGGCCATGTATTTAAATGTAATTGGATTGTTTTGGCATTATATTTTTCTGCATTTGAATGTTTTTTGAATGTCCTTGTTGTTGAAATAGGCAATATAAATAAACTTGACTCGACTATATTTGGCTGACAACATTTTAGAGGCTTAAATATTTGTATTCATCTCCTTTTATTTTGGTAATGCAATGCCCTGATCAAGGAACACGAATATTTCCTTGGTCCGTATCTCCTCCTCCTCGTATCTGTTGGCTCCTGGCTCACTGACAGAGACTTGAGCAGCCTAATAAAGAAATAAATGGCAATACATCTATTCAGAGGCTGACCTTTGGGGATGAGTCTCAGTGGTGTCTGTGGCACCAGGCAGTTGGCATTATGATTTCTGTGTGACATTAAAATCCCAAAGAGGCAAAATACAGCAACGATGTCACAGAGACAGCTCCTATGTGCTTGGTTGATGAACAGCCACCATTGCTGTATCAAGATTTCATTCAAACTTTTCAATCTTCAACATCGAAGCTTTGGCTGAGATCACACAACTTGTGTTCTGTTATTTGAAGCATGCAAATGTTTAGCGTAGACAGGACAGTGAATCTTTCCTCTTTCCCTTTCACTGTCAAAGGCCCTGCCGTTAGAAGTAAGCTGTCTGAAGAGTTTCAGCCTTTTCTGAGGAACACAGCCATCTCGACCCACTCCACACACACTTAGAGAGCAGAAAACACTCTGCTACCTGTTGATTCTGCAAATAACCAGCCTGTGTGTGACTCACAACCAAGAGCAGTGCATAATTATGATTGTCAGAAGGTAAGCCATTATGAGAAATACAGGGTAGGAAGCACTTTAGAGCCATTTGCAGTCTACCAGCATATTGTTGAAACTGTCCTATTTCTGACAGGCTTTAATTCTGGGACCTTTATTTGTGGCTCACGAGAAAAAAAGGTATAATTGCCCAGACATATGAAACTGGCGTGACAAATACATCCTAAAATAGTATGTGCAAAAACGCATATTTGTTTACCACTCTGAGCTAGGGTTCATTGAGCAGAGTACAAAGTGAAGAAAAGAAGAATAGAGAGGGCATTTGAGAGCAGCTGCACACCAGTCAAACGTTGTTGAGCACTGCAGGAATGCACAGTGTGTTTCTGCAGCCTTTGGTCGGGACCACACATACAGACGCTACAACAGTCAAAGATGACTTATGAGACAGGCAGACAGATAGGCAGCTAGGAAAGGCAACTATGGAGGAGATGCAGAGATTCAATGTACCTCATTCACCAATATCTGCCTAAATCTGCCTAAATCTGCTTTTGAGAAAGGTCCCAAGAAAGGTGTATTTAAAAAGCAGAATTTTTCATACATGTTTTTCTCATAATGATGAATCCCTTGATCTGCAATAACACTTCCTGTAAATATAAAACTTTGTGCAATATACTGTACCCTCATGCAATCCATACTTAAGTTTTTTCTTTAAATGTATTAACAATCTACAAACAGTAACAGCTACTACCTCTTAAAAAGTTATATATGAATACTGCTGCTTTTTCTTTTTACAATAGTCTACTTATCTGCTATTTGTTTTTTAAATTATTGTGTTTTTAATTATTAATAACGTGTGCATACTTATTTATTTTTTTTATATGTATTTTCTTTACTTTATCTGCACTATACTTCTGCTGTTGTAATAAAGTACATTTCCCCGTTGCGGGACAAATAAAGGAATTGTGATTCTGATTTGAGTTGGTGAATGAGGCCCAATCTTCCCAGCATCCCTTCCTGCAGCCATGGATCTTACCTGTTCCTCCTCTCTGAATCACCAGGATGGTCTCAGCTCCCACGGCACACTCCTTCAGCAGCTCCACCACCTGTGTGTGAACCAATCCCTGCACGTGTTGCTTGTTAATCTCCACAATCAGATCCCCCTCGCAGAGGCCCGGGCAGCCCTGAGGCTCCAGCACCTGTTTGACCCTCTGGCCCGTAGCGCTGTCCGCTATAGTGAAGCCAAAACCTTCCCCGCCCTTCACCATGGTCAGGGTCAGTAGTTCCCCCTGGGTCGCTCCTGACGACGCCATGGAGACGCTGTCGGGAGGTGTGGTCCCGGTGGTGGGAGGCAGCGAGCCGTCTAGGTGAGTGTCCCCCGGGTGAGGGGTGAGCAGCTGGGCGTTGACCTGGTCCTGGCCGGGGTCCGTGACAAAGCGGGCCGTGCGGGACAGATAGTCCAGGTAGTTGTCGTAGCCCGTCCTGCCGTTCACCATGAGGGGCCGCTGCTCCATGATGCCCAGCGGGGAGATGATGGTGGTGGTGGTGGTGTTGTTGTTGGTGTTGCCGGCCTCCTCTGGGTCGTAAGGCAGAGGGTAGCCACGACAGAGGACCAGTGTGACGCTTTGGCCAATCGGAACCGACTGGAAGAGTTTGACCACGTCGGCGTGGGTGGTGCCCAGGACGCACACATCGTTGATGTAGACAATGACATCACCTGCAGACAAAAGGAAGGACAGATAGGAACACAATGGTTAGGTGTATTGGCTGGAATTTGAATCACATATGTAAAAGAAGTAACATCACATCATTGGTTGGTGGAGTACCATTTCAAAGCGGTGAGTTTGGCATTTCGACCTTTCAATTCTTGTTTTTTTGGAGGAAGTAGTGCTATTTGTGGACAAGAGGGTGGAGCTGTTGTTTGGTGATCAGGCACGGGACTGTTATAGCAGAATGTTTATTACAGCGTATTTCTGGTATATTCATTAATGTCACATGGTATTAAGCAACAGTATAGTGGACGGTGTGGTGTTCATTTGGTTTGCTGGAAGGAGGCCCATCTATAGGCAACCAGCTGAAACTCTTCACCAGCAGTTGTATACATTGGCATGTGTGGTAGCTGCTAAATAAGGTCATGAAATCTGGGATCATGTAGAACTCAGAGGATGCAACATGTATGACTGTATAAGGTTGGAACATGTCCAAGTTCAGGAGAACTGACAATGTGTGTGCGTTAAACATGTTGAGGGAACATGTTCGTGTGTCATTTAGAAAAGTATATCTAGCCCTGTGTTTCTTGTATTCATTGGGGGGCAGTTCCGCGATTGGCTGCTGTGGCAGCAGGTGATGTACTCCCCATTATTGTTTGATTTGTTGCAACAACTAAATAATAATTACTGATCAGCTATATCTGTGTTTGTGTTTTATTGATTCCTCTCTGTTTCATTCTTTCCTGTTGTGTGAGTGCTGGATCTCCACAACAGGACACAACATTTTCTTGTGATAACTGAAACATGTTGATGAAATTGACATACAATCAAATGCATATCACAGTTTGGAAGATGACATTATGCCAAATAAAGGAGACTGACAGTAAATGCAGAGATAAAAGCTAAAACTGTTGAGTTGAAGGATATTATAGAAAAGGGAGATATGATGATGTATAATATGCCTTATTCAAGAGCTATAGTTGTATGAATGAGAACAAATCCATGGCTGTTTCAAACGTTTTCAATTTGAATAGCAACTTAATCTGTAACAATGAATATGTATATACTATGTATTTACATAGTCAACCAAAATAATTGTAACAAAATAGACCAAAAGGTGAAGTCAGGACTCAGCCAGCTGTACAGCACCATCTCTTTGATGTCCCTTACAGCTATAAACAATTCTACAGAAAAACATAACCATAGATGTCTTGTTTCTTATCTGCCTTAAAAGATAGTGCTGATGACAAGTGACTCAAATCTTTGCCTTGTAAGGGGCCAAGTGCTTTTATTTGCTCGCTGTAATATACTGCTTTGTAGATAAAACCAAGCTGACAATTAAACGCTCCCACACAAAGGCGCCCCACATCCAGGCTTATCTTTGTCTCAACCAGACTACTCAATATTTGGTTAAGTGCTCCGCTTTTTAAAACACTGGGTACGGCAAGGCACCATCCACTTTAAAGTTGGACAAACAGCATTAGCAAAGTTGATTATGAAAACAATTATTTTATAATTGCAGATATAATTGTCATGCTCTTTAGAAAGAGGGCAGTGTGGCTGTGCGTGTGTTGCAGGGAGAGAAAGAGGAAAAACAAAGATGTGTTGTGATTACCAAGCTAAGCTTTAGTGATTGACCCTCACCTTGTTAACCTCACTCTCCATGCTGTCCAATTCTCTGAACGTGAGCAGGAGACTATAACAGCACTGACGGCTGAGTCAATGACACTATTTCTAAAACAACATGGCAATTCCTGTCCTGGATTGACTGTTGAAATGGAGCTGACCCCTCTGAGTGACAACAGGAAGTTGAGATATCTCTGAAATGTTCTCTCATTGTAAACAGACAAACGCTCACTGAGTTTGAACGCTGCGCCGGTATTGACAGAGCCGGGTCACACCTCGAAGCAACGTGACGTGAGGGACTTTTTAATTAATCTGGGTAAACACGGACGACATTTGCCTTGGGCACCAGTGTCACAATCAATAGTTGAGCACACTGGCAGAGAACAAATGATGCTGCTGTGACCTTAAAGCACCCTCTCTCTGCCCATAGATCTCATTCTTTACGACCGGGGAGGAATACAGAGAGATATAAGGTGGTTCACAAATCTTGTCAAAAACCACGCATGTACACACAATACTACAACAAAACATATTTTTCTAACCCTAGAAATACCTTGCCATGAATAGTTGTTTTACGTCATACATACATTACATCATTGACATGGCATTGTGATCCCAGTGCTTTTTTATAGTAGCAAAAGCACTGGGAGAACTACCACCCAGTTTTCTTTGTGGGCCTGTGAACCCCTTTAAGATGGCCGACCGTGAGATCAAATAGGAGGGACATCTCAAAAAGAGCTTATGTTAGAGCCAATACACATCACACTCTATATACACTTGTCTCTTTGGTTTTGGAAAGTCCAAATAGACATCTCCCTCCAAACTATGCCACACATCCTTTTTGTTTCATCCCCATGCATGTTGCTTCGGCATGTCAAATAAATCGAAAGCTTGACAGACATGCACTGTGGACTAAGTGTCACGCTATTTAGTGAGAAGCACTACACAGCCTTTTAGAAATGCCTGCACCCTGCTGAGACTCTGAACGTCTCGGTTAGCGCGGCCTCGCCTCGGATAGACCTCTGGTTACGCCGACAGACTCTTGAACACACCATTAGCCGGAGATGAATCTGTCATAAGGAATATGCAAGGATGGGACAATGGGAGATGAATTATCAGCGTGGGCCTTGTTCCCAGAGAGTGGGGCATGCGCGGTTAAGGACAGTGTGATTTAGAGTAGATGAGGAGGTTTATAAATGATAGAGGGGCCTGTTTGGTTGGCCATGAGTGTGTGTTTTAGTCTCAGGTTCGATCTTTTGACATTTCTGTGCACTTATGAGAGGCTGTAATTGTGACTATATGTAATATTTAAGCTGAGGTAGGCTTTTTTTTTTGCGTCATTGTGCAAAAATGATATAGCTACCTTTCAGAATAATTGTAGTTGAAGTACTCCGTGTGATAACTAAGCTTCTGCACCTCCTCTGGGCTCTGGTCTTTCAGAAAGAGTGTCTTCCTATTGGCTGTTAGCTTAGACACCAAACGGTGTTATATTAGAACAAAAAAAACAGTCTGATTTTAAGTTTTCTTATAATAGTCGACCTGCTAAAAATACAGAATTTAGACCAACATGCCTCTCTCATTGTCGCATCTCCAACAGCTATCATCCTCCTTACGCGATATATAGTATAGATTTATAAATTATGACAGCGATGAGTAAAAATGCCTCAGCGTGATATCTTTTGTAAATAGAACACTCACTGTATTTGCTTTATGCTCAGCAAAACTGCACTGCTGAATAAGTTATGCATACTCTCCAGTTTGAGACATACTTTACCAACAAACCCTCTCCGTTTTGTATTTGCCTCTGGCCTCCAAACTGAGCCTCTCCACTTTAAGCTAACATAGATCCGTATTCCACAAAAACACTTCCATTGTGGACAAAAAATACGTTCTACAAAACCACAACATATGTTGCCTGGACAAAACTGCACTGCATGTGGTCATACATCTGATATTATGAAACTTTTACAATAAATAACTTGAACATGTTTCCCCTGCTTGTGTGATCACGTAGTGGAGACAGCCAGGAGGGGTCATGAGGAGAAAGCGGCACAATTACCCATCTGGAATTGAGACTTTCACACCTCCGCAGGCCTGGCTTTACGTCCGTGTGAGTTACTGTGATGGAGCTAGCTCTGTTACTGCAGAAGTAGGACACAAAATATGGGGAGGCAAAGAGTGGGGGGGGGGGGGTGGTGGAGGCTGGAGGGTGAGATAGAGATGGAGAGGAGCTGAAGGGAGAATGGGAGAGGAGCAGGGGGAATGGGTTGTTGAGGTTGTGAGAGGGATTTGATAGTTATTTCTGGGGAAAGAAAATGTCAATAAAGAAAGGTGGTATTCAAAATGAAAGAGAGGAGGGGCTGCAAAATGAAGTTAGCATTGTCAGGACAAGCTTTATTAATCATCAGGGGAGCTACTTTTGGCTTTTGCGGCGTCACTTTAATAAAAAAAATGAACGTTAACGACCCTGAAAGAAGTCACGATAACAATTTAGAATAAGTATTCCAACGGCTGTACAGAGCACACTCTCTGAGCAGCTTACTTTACATGTGACAAATGACCACTATGATCTCTGTCTGTGTTGCAGTGTATGTACATAGCGACATCACTGCATGCTGAGCGCTGACACTGTATTCCCATGACCTTTAGTACAGCGGGTCCATCCCAGAGTGTGTGTGTGTGTGTGTGTGTGCGTGTACACTGCAGTTCCACCCCCATGTGGCCACAGCCAGAGACACAGTGCTCATAAAGTCCCTCTTATGATTAATGGAAGAACAAAACTCTGCAGTTGGTGCAAGTACACACACACACACACACACACACACACACACACACACACACACACACACACACACACACACACACACACACACACACACACACACACACACACACACACACACACACACACACACACACACACACACACACACACACACACACACACACACACACACACACACACACACACACACACACACACACACACACACACACACACACACACACACACACACACACACACACACACACACACACACACACACACACACACACACACACACACACACACACACACACACAGCTAGCTTAGCAGTAAACCTGCACACACATGCATGAAATGTCTTTGCACTTGGCGCCTTTTGAAGTTGAAGTGGAAGCGACATACATCATCGTGTAAGCTGCATACTGCGTTCATATTAGGGTGAGTTTGTTTTAATCTCACTATACAGGCTGAAGTGCATATAAAAGGGAACGTGGGATTGTGTAGGGCGTAGAAATCTTAAAAATGTATGCAATTGTTTTTGATTTATGCTGATAAATGCACCAAAAACTTCTAAAAAAGGGTCATGTAAGTATTTTTCTGATATTTGAAGGGAATACATACATTATTTTCTGGCCATTGACTGTGTGCTCTCATGTGTTTAGTATTTTACGCTTTTAGGTATTTCAATAGAGTGGTTAGATAAAGGTAGTTGATAAAAACGCCTGAAGCTTACCTGTGACCATCTTCCCGTCAGCTGCGGCAGGGCCATCGGGGATCACGCTCTTCACCTGGAGGAATTCATCAGGCTCATCACCCCCGATGATAGTGAACCCGAAGCCCATGTTGCTCTTTTGGAGTGCCGTGGACAAGAAACTGCCTTTCAGCTGAGTGGGGTCCCGCGTGAACAGCGGCTTCTCTATAAAGGACACATAAATAAACATATTAACCAAACTGTGACACTGTGAAGCCTTCATAGCAAAGGTTAAAGGGAACTTAAAGCTGGTGCAGGGCAGTGCTCACAGGGTGGGGGCATGGGTGAAGCTTATCCAGAAAGATATGCGTGTAGCCACAGGAAAACTGGCAGGGGATGATCCTAAATGCGAAACAGCGAACTTGGACAGAGGAGGGTCTTTGGAGCAGAAAGATGCGGGCTACAGTGCAAGGTTCAAACGCAGCATCCCTCCCAGGGCACCCACTAAACTTGTATCTGTTCCTCTCCTTCCATGCTGGGTTATGGTGGGCACAAAGGGGGGCAGAGAGCTTCAGTGATGCAGGTCTTCAGTCCCATCCCAAAGAATACCAAGGGAATGGCAAAATTCGGCAAGTGACATGCTGTCAATCAGGGATTAGCTCTGAGAAAAGATGGTTGACAGGGTTAGGGAAGAACTGGGAGATTGGCGAGCAAGGGGAGAGCTGGGAGATTTCTGGAGGAGGGGGGCATCTTGTGTAGAAATGAGAGGATCTCAGCCAACAAGCTTAGTCACACTTAACCAAGTCTCCCATCGTTGCACCTCGGAGGGAGACGTGGCTACTGTGCTAGTTTACTTCCTTTGTTTGCCGTCACTGGTGCAGACGCAGACTGAGTGCTTACACTCTCTGCCTGCTTACGCCAGGCGATAAGACATGTCGTGGTTTACGATACTCATACAAATCCTTCAACTGCCTCAAGCGGGGAAAAAAGCTTGCTTGGGAGCTAGCATGCTTACAGTAACTAGCGCAAGCAGCCATGATAACGACAGTCAGTCTCCTTCTCTCTTGGCCTACTTACTGACAAAGTGCCACAGGGAGTAGGGGCTACAGACAGGATGCTCTAGCACAGTGCAGGCGGAGGCGTGAAGTGGCTGCCGCTGCGTCTGCTGGTTCTGGTGGTGGGGGCACGTATTCATCCGCCGAGTCAGGAAGCGGCGGAGCGGGGAGACGTCGGTGGAGGAGGACGTGGCGCAAGCGGCGGCCCTGCGACCCGGCGTCGGCGAGTGCGAGAGGTCGCTGAGGCTGTGGCAGCGCTCGGGCAGCGGGCCCACCTGAACTCGGGGGGGTCTGGGGAGGGTGGCACAGGGGCTGGCATCCTCCACTGGCATCGATATTTAAAGGAAAAGGAGGAGGATGGAGGAGGTGGAGGTGGGGAGAAGGAGGAGAGAGAGCCTCACTGAAAATGTACACAAAGTGTAACCACGGAGACAGGCTCTCGGAGTACTACGTTACTATGGAAACAAACCTCCACTTCACCAGTCCAGACAGTTTTTGTCTAGCAGTTCGTCGTACTACTGGGTGGAGTGAGCGCTGGAATCAGGTGGCAACAATTAAACAAAACGATGAATCACATTCCAACCCACACGTTCACTATTTATAAGACCCACAAGTATTATTAGCAGTTCCTCCAGAACACAGGGGACCTGTTTGACTGACGCTGAAGAGTGATCTGCTGTCAAACAACATAGAAGTATACCTGATTAACGAGCAACATGCAGGTGGGGGTTATATGATGAAATACAGTATATACTGTAGGCAACAAGAGTGCATCTATTTTCTTCCTGGACGAAGGCTATTCGGTAAACAAGGAAATTGTGTCCCATTTGGTTTCATATTGTGCATAATGATAGTGAATATTATACAGTGCATGTTTTGTCTGAGATTTATGAATTATGTTTTAGATAGGAAGATCTTTATTTCCTTATTTGCATTATATGATTCTGTGGTGTATTGAAGGCAAATATTCACATGCATGACACAAATAATTGTACTTGTATCAGTGAATTCTATAAGACATTTTTGTTTTTCAGTGTTATTTTTAACGCTGCTCTTGTGATATTAAAGACTTCCTATAAAACCGATGAATTAAAGAAGTTAGTGACATTGTTTGACTCAAATAAAAAATGAATTTAGTTTTCATTCTTTATTGGCCCATAGTCACTATAAGTTATACCAAAAACCTCACAGATTCAACCGATCAGTTGTAAAGTTATTTACAAATTAAGGTTTATAAAACTGTAAAAATCACTATTTGTAACTTGATTCTTTGGAGGAGAACCTCAGAAGATCTTCACTTTTTATAACTTTTTGTTCAGTTTGAAATAAACCTGGTTATAATAAAAGCTAATAATAGGATGTATTGGCCTGGACTACAACACTCTCCCTGTCAAATATAACTAACTAAGCTAGAGCGCTTAGCTTTGTTGACATAGATCGATACTCTACAAACATACAGACAGATAATAAATATGAATATTGCCTTATAATGTGGTGGTCTTACCTCTGTAGATGGTGGGGAGGGGCAGTGAGGACAGACCCTGGCTTTGCATCTGCTGCTGCTGCTGAACTCTCCTTTTAGCCTCCAGGACGGGATTCTCAAACTGGGTCCTTCTATTTATATGGCTACGATGATAAAAAGAAAGAGGAAGAGATTTTATATTTCACACTATCCTGCTGCACCCAAATAAGCCCCCCTATCTGCAAAGATCAAAACTAAAAGTCCTGGCGCAGCAGCAACTATTGCTGTGATGATTAATTAAACGGCCGGTCCCCAGGTTATGTAACTGAGCCGCAGAGTGGCTTTGCTCAGTGAAATAAGAACAAACGACTGATCCTGGGCTTTCCTGCCCAAAGAATCAGCCAGAAGTATGTGAAACAGTGACTGGTGAAAACCTACACATGAAACAGTGACTGGTGAAAACCTACACATGAAACAGTGACTGGTGAAAACCTACACATGGAACAGTGACTGGTGAAAACCTACACATGAAACAGTGACTGGTGAAAACCTACACATCAAACAGTGACTGGTGAAAACCTACACATCAAACAGTGACTGGTGAAAACCTACACATCAAACAGTGACTGGTGAAAACCTACACATGGAACAGTGACTGGTGAAAACCTACACATCAAACAGTGACTGGTGAAAACCTACACATCAAACAGTGACTGGTGAAAACCTACACATGAAACAGTGACTGGTTAAAACCTACACATCAAACAGTGACTGGTGAAAACCTACACATGGAACAGTGACTGGTGAAAACCTACACATCAAACAGTGACTGGTGAAAACCTACACATGGAACAGTGACTGGTGAAAACCTACACATCAAACAGTGACTGGTGAAAACCTACACATCAAACAGTGACTGGTGAAAACCTACACATCAAACAGTGACTGGTGAAAACCTACACATGGAACAGTGACTGGTGAAAACCTACACATGGAACAGTGACTGGTGAAAACCTACACATGAAACAGTGACTGGTGAAAACCTACACATCAAACAGTGACTGGTGAAAACCTACACATGGAACAGTGACTGGTGAAAACCTACACATCAAACAGTGACTGGTGAAAACCTACACATGGAACAGTGACTGGTGAAAACCTACACATCAAACAGTGACTAGTGAAAACCTACACATCAAACAGTGACTGGTGAAAACCTACACATCAAACAGTGACTGGTGAAAACCTACACATGGAACAGTGACTGGTGAAAACCTACACATGGAACAGTGACTGGTGAAAACCTACACATCAAACAGTGACTGGTGAAAACCTACACATCAAACAGTGACTGGGTGAAAACCTACACATCAAACAGTGACTGGTGAAAACCTACACATGGAACAGTGACTGGTGAAAACCTACACATGGAACAGTGACTGGTGAAAACCTACACATGGAACAGTGACTGGTGAAAACCTACACATGGAACAGTGACTGGTGAAAACCTACACATGGAACAGTGACTGGTGAAAACCTACACATGGAACAGTGACTGGTGAAAACCTACACATGGAACAGTGACTGGTGAAAACCTACACATGAAACAGTGATGTTCCTTTAACATCCCACATTGTTCTTCATTTAGTTTGTAAGGGGGAAGATAGTCAACGGCTACAAATACTGTAATTTTCCAGTGCGAAATAATTAGTCATCATTGGATACTTCCCTTACTCCTTGAGG